>NC_135226.1:18026388-18033888 GCF_052324685.1 Brachyhypopomus gauderio
CAAACTCATGTGACCTATTCATGCCAGAAACCCCCCCACACACACACACACACACCCCCACACACACACAAACAAACACACACACACACATACACCCACACAAATACACACACACAACTGCACAGAAGGCCTCAGACAGCGTATATTCAGTGTAGATTTACAACATTTTCCCCACTAAATATCACCGTTTTCTCTGGCTCTCTCTTTGAAAGGTATTGATTTCTTTGGCGACCTCCTTTCACACACTTTTCTCTTTCTTCCTCCTTCAATTTGCACTTCTCAGCTGTGCCTCATTCAGCTGCTGCTAACGGGTTGACGGTGTCCCTCCGCCTGTTATTAGATAATCCACACTCATCATCAATTATGAATCGGGGGTGCAGGTTTTGCACATCCCTAATCAATCCATTAACCTAATCAATCAGTGACCAAACAGGAATCTGTTGATGATCTGCTTCTGACTGCAGCAGGGTGGATACTGGTGAAAGCCCACTGATTGGTCAAGAGATTAGAGAGTGGTCATAGCAAGATCACTGATTGGCCATGAGATTAGCAGAGGGGGGTCAAAGCAAGCCCACTAATTGGTCACGAGATTAGAGAGGGGTCAAAGCAAGCTTGTCTAGGGCTTTAGTAGCCACTGCTAGTACCTTGTGTTTGTTTGTTTAAATGTTTTATGAAGAACACACACATTCTTATGCCTTTATGGATGCACTTTGAGCCATTTGACCACACAATTTTAAAAAGAAGAAAATCAATAAAGCCTAAAGGGCACTAAGGGAGCCTAGACAGATCAATGACGATCAATACCTTAATCAATATGGATACTCGGGTGAATGAAACCACTGCATCTTCTTCAGAGACATCCCACACAGTGCAAGAAAGACCATTTATGCTCTGCAGAAGAAATTTCGTTTCCCACATCTCAGAAAACAGAAAAACAAAGGTCAGAATTATGATTTAGTGTCACTGATCATAGTGCAAATTATGATTTAGTGCAGGGGTGGGCAATTAATATTTCTAAGGAGCCACATGTAAAATTGGAATGGTTTAAGAGAGCCAGACATATACTTAACTCAGGTTTGCATGATACATACAACATAAAGGTATATACTTTATACAGTATATATCATATCCCTTTATATATAATGAAAATAAAATGAAACATTACAATGATGCAATGAAAATGTGGAGGACAGAATTATATCATTGTTTTCTTTGGTACCCCACATATAAAGATCAGTAACTGGGCTGTATCACCACAACTCCACATATATAGATCAGAAACTGGGCTGTATCACCACAGCTCCACATATATAGATCAGTAACTGGGCTGTATCACCACAGCTCCACATATAAAGATCAGTAACTGGGCTGTATCACCACAGCTCCACATATATAGATCAGTAACTGGGCTGTATCACCACAGCTCCACATATAAAGATCAGTAACTGGGCTGTATCACCACAACTCCACATATATAGATCAGAAACTGGGCTGTATCACCACAGCTCCACATATATAGATCAGTAACTGGGCTGTATCACCACAGCTCCACATATATAGATCATTAACTGGGCTGTATCACCACTCTCCACATATATAGATCAGTAACTGGGCTGTATCACCACAGCTCCACATATATAGCTCAATAACTGGGCTGTATCACCACAGCTCCACATATATAGATCAGTAACTGGGCTGTATCACCACTCTCCACATATATAGATCAGTAACAGGGCTGTATCACCACAGCTCCACATATATAGATCAGTAACTGGGCTGTATCACCACAGCTCCACATATATAGATCAGTAACTGGGCTGTATCACCACAGCTCCACATATATAGATCAGTAACTGGGCTGTATAACCACAGCTCCACATATATAGATCAGTAACTGGGCTGTATCACCACAGCTCCACATATATAGATCAGTAACTGGGCTGTATCATCACAGCTCCACATATATAGATCAGTAACTGGGCTGTATCACCACGGCTCCACATATATAGATCAGTAACTGGGCTGTATCATTACAGCTCCACATATATAGATCAGTAACTGGGCTGTATCATCACTCTCCACATATATAGATCAGTAACTGGACTGTATCACCACAGCTCCACATATAAAGATCAGTAACTGGGCTGTATCATCACTCTCCACATATATAGATCAATAACTGGGCTGTATCATCACAGCTCCACATATATAGATCAGTAACTGGGCTGTATCACCACGGCTCCACATATATAGATCAGTAACTGGGCTGTATCATTACAGCTCCACATATATAGATCAGTAACTGGGCTGTATCATCACTCTCCACATATATAGATCAGTAACTGGGCTGTATCACCACAGCTCCACATATATAGATCAGTAACTGGGCTGTATCATTACAGCTCCACATATATAGATCAGTAACTGGGCTGTATCATCACTCTCCACATATATAGATCAGTAACTGGGCTGTATCACCACAGCTCCACATATATAGATCAGTAACTGGGCTGTATCACCACAGCTCCACATATATAGATCAGTAACTGGGCTGTATCATCACTCTCCACATATATAGATCAGTAACTGGGCTGTATCACCACAGCTCCACATATATAGATCAGTTACAGGGCTGTATCACCACAGCTCCAGATATATAGATCAGAAACTGGGCTGTATCACCACAGCTCCAGATATATAGATCAGTAACTGGGCTGTATCACCACAGCTCCACATATATAGATCAGAAACTGGGCTGTATCACCACAGCTCCACATATATAGCTCAATAACTGGGCTGTATCACCACAGCTCCACATATATAGATCATTAACTGGGCTGTATCACCACTCTCCACATATATAGATCAGTAACTGGGCTGTATCACCACAGCTCCACATATATAGCTCAATAACTGGGCTGCATCACCACAGCTCCACATATATAGATCAGTAACTGGGCTGTATCACCACTCTCCACATATATAGATCAGTAACAGGGCTGTATCACCACAGCTCCACATATATAGATCAGTAACTGGGCTGTATCACCACAGCTCCATATATAGATCAGTAACTGGGCTGTATCACCACAGCTCCACATATATAGATCAGTAACTGGGCTGTATAACCACAGCTCCACATATATAGATCAGTAACTGGGCTGTATCACCACAGCTCCACATATATAGATCAGTAACTGGGCTGTATCATCACAGCTCCACATATATAGATCAGTAACTGGGCTGTATCACCACGGCTCCACATATATAGATCAGTAACTGGGCTGTATCATTACAGCTCCACATATATAGATCAGTAACTGGGCTGTATCATCACTCTCCACATATATAGATCAGTAACTGGGCTGTATCACCACAGCTCCACATATATAGATCAGTAACTGGGCTGTATCATTACAGCTCCACATATATAGATCAGTAACTGGGCTGTATCATCACTCTCCACATATATAGATCAGTAACTGGGCTGTATCACCACAGCTCCACATATATAGATCAGTAACTGGGCTGTATCACCACAGCTCCACATATATAGATCAGTAACTGGGCTGTATCATCACTCTCCACATATATAGATCAGTAACTGGGCTGTATCACCACAGCTCCACATATATAGATCAGTAACAGGGCTGTATCACCACAGCTCCAGATATATAGATCAGAAACTGGGCTGTATCACCACAGCTCCAGATATATAGATCAGTAACTGGGCTGTATCACCACAGCTCCACATATATAGATCAGTAACTGGGCTGTATCACCACGGCTCCACATATATAGATCAGTAACTGGGCTGTATCATTACAGCTCCACATATATAGATCAGTAACTGGGCTGTATCATCACTCTCCACATATATAGATCAGTAACTGGGCTGTATCACCACAACTCCACATATATAGATCAGTAACTGGGCTGTATCATCACAGCTCCAGATATATAGATCAGTAACTGGGCTGTATCACCACGGCTCCACATATATAGATCAATAACTGGGCTGTATCACCACTCTCCACATATATAGATCAATAACTGGGCTGTATCACCACTCTCCACATATATAGATCAGTAACTGGGCTGTACCACCACAGCTCCACATATATAGATCAGTAACTGGACTGTATCACCACAGCTCCACATATAAAGATCAGTAACTGGGCTGTATCATCACTCTCCACATATATAGATCAATAACTGGGCTGTATCATCACAGCTCCACATATATAGATCAGTAACTGGGCTGTATCACCACTCTCCACATATATAGATCAGAAACTGGGCTGTATCATTACAGCTCCACATATATAGATCAGTAACTGGGCTGTATCACCACAGCTCCACATATATAGATCAGTAACTGGGCTGTATCACCACAGCTCCACATATATAGATCAGTAACTGGGCTGTATCACCACAGCTCCACATATATAGCTCAATAACTGGGCTGTATCACCACAGCTCCACATATATAGATCAGTAACTGGGCTGTATCACCACTCTCCACATATATAGATCAGTAACTGGGCTGTATCACCACAACTCCACATATATAGATCAGTAACTGGACTGTATCACCACAACTCCACATATATAGATCAGTAACTGGGCTGTATCACCACAGCTCCACATATATAGATCAGTCACTGGGCTGTATCACCACAGCTCCACATATATAGATCAGTAACTGGGCTGTATCACCACAACTCCACATATATAGATCAATAACTGGGCTGTATCACCACAACTCCACATATATAGATCAATAACTGGGCTGTATCACCACTCTCCACATATATAGATCAGTAACTGGGCTGTATCACCACAACTCCACATATATAGATCAGTAACTGGGCTGTATCACCACAGCTCCACATATATAGATCAGTAACTGGGCTGTATCACCACAACTCCACATATATAGATCAGTAACTGGGCTGTATAACCACAACTCCACATATATAGATCAGTAACAGGGCTGTATAACCACAGCTCCACATATATAGATCAGTAACTGGGCTGTATCACCACAACTCCACATATATAGATCAATAACTGGGCTGTATCATCACAGCTCCACATATATAGATCAGTAACTGGGCTGTATCACCACAGCTCCACATATATAGATCAGTAACAGGGCTGTATAACCACAACTCCACATATATAGATCAGTAACTGGGCTGTATCACCACAGCTCCACATATATAGATCAGTAACTGGGCTGTATCATCACTCTCCACATATATAGATCAGAAACTGGACTGTATCACCACAGCTCCACATATATAGATCAGTAACAGGGCTGTATCACCACAGCTCCACATATATAGATCAGTAACAGGGCTGTATCACCACAACTCCACATATATAGATCAGAAACTGGGCTGTATCACCACAGCTCCACATATATAGATCAGTAACTGGGCTGTATCATCACAGCTCCAGATATATAGATCAGTAACTGGGCTGTATCACCACGGCTCCACATATATAGATCAATAACTGGGCTGTATCACCACAACTCCACATATATAGATCAGAAACTGGGCTGTATCACCACTCTCCACATATATAGATCAGAAACTGGACTGTATCACCACAACTCCACATATATAGATCAGAAACTGGGCTGTATCACCACAGCTCCACATATATAGATCAGTAACTGGGCTGTATCACCACTCTCCACATATATAGATCAGTAACAGGGCTGTATCACCACAGCTCCACATATATAGATCAGTAACTGGGCTGTATCACCACAGCTCCACATATATAGATCAGTAACTGGGCTGTATAACCACAACTCCACATATATAGATAAGTAACTGGGCTGTATCATCACAGCTCCACATATATAGATCAGTAACTGGGCTGTATCACCACAGCTCCACATATATAGATCAGTAACTGGGCTGTATCACCACAGCTCCACATATATAGATCAGTAACAGGGCTGTATCACCACAGCTCCACATATATAGATCAGTAACTGGTCTGTATCACCACAGCTCCACATATATAGATCAGTAACTGGGCTGTATAACCACAGCTCCACATATATAGATCAGTAACTGGGCTGTATCACCACAGCTCCACATATATAGATCAGTAACTGGGCTGTATCACCTCAGCTCCACATATATAGATCAGTAACTGGTCTGTATCACCACAGCTCCACATATATAGATCAGTAACTGGGCTGTATAACCACAGCTCCACATATATAGATCAGTAACTGGGCTGTATCACCACAGCTCCACATATATAGATCAGTAACTGGGCTGTATAACCACAGCTCCACATATATAGATCAGTAACTGGGCTGTATAACCACAACTCCACATATATAGATCAGTAACTGGGCTATATCACCACAGCTCCACATATATAGATCAGTAACTGGGCTGGATAACCACAGCTCCACATATATAGATCAGTAACTGGGCTGTATCATCACAGCTCCACGTATATAGATCAGTAACTGGGCTGTATCACCTCAGCTCCACATATATAGATCAGTAACTGGGCTGTATTGCGGACAACAGTTCTGACAACAGTTCTCGTCCAGAGCCAAGACAAAAAGTTTCGATTATCCGCTTTGTTTTTCAGCTGAAGCTACAAATTCCCCCGCTCGTGTCGTTACGGTTACGGTTCGCCTGGAGGGAGATACATTTTGCAAACGCTTCCTTTCTCAGGACAAACTAGCGTGGCAGAGACCACCAAACATTTTGTGACAAACTCCCCATCAGAGAATGTGTTAATGTTTCTGCTGGTCCTGACTGCTTCTTCTTTAGATGTGCGAGCCGTACAATGCCCACGTCTGATTTAGTGTTATTGATCATAGTGTAAAATGTGATTTACATTATGTGTTTTTGATGGTTTTAGAACACCTAACAAGGGAAGGGTGTGTGTGTGTGTGTGTGTGTGTGTGTGTGTGTGTGTGTGTGTGTGTGTGTGTGTGTGTGTGTGTGTCTGTTCTTTGGGAATGAGAGCAGCCTGAATGTTGGGTCACACCTGTAGTGGCTGTGTTATAAGTCTCCGTCAGCCTAAACAACCTTGACAACCTGTGTGTGTGTGTGTGTGTGTGTGTGTGTAATGGAGAGAAACTTTGAGTGATAAAGGAAAGGTGTTTAGGAAAGTCAGTTTTATAAAGGCCACACTGGAGATGATAGGTGATGATGCGCTGAATGTAATGAATGACATGGTTGTTCAATCCAATATACATTATACAATATACATTAAGCCAAAGGTTCTCCAGTACTCATGATGTATGATCATATGTACAACCTATCTGCACACACACACACACACACACACACACACACACACACACACACACACACACACACACACATGCTCTCTTTCTCTGTCTCTCTCTCTCTCACACACACACACACACACACACACACACACACAGGTCCTTCAGCAGGAGACGGTGAGTCTGGGGGATGAGACTAAATCAATGACATCATTTGA